>NC_057800.1:99100064-99130205 GCF_018294505.1 Triticum aestivum
TGCATGAGTGCACATCTTTTTCGAAACTTGTCAACAAAGCCATCAGTGCTGAAACTGGTCAGACTGATTATGACGCAACACGCAAGCATGGACGTGATATGGGCTCCTCATCCGGTGCTGGTCCTCAGAAGCGCCGCGTGTGGGTACCCAATACCGCCCTGCCACCCAGGTTCACACCGAGGCCATCTTTTCAGGCGCCTCGCCCTGTTCAACAGTCTGCACCAGCCAAGCCCTATGGGGGTCCATCCAATAATGCTCCTCCACGTACCAGTTCCGTGACTTGTTTCAAGTGTGGGGAATCTGGTCATTATATGCGTGAGTGTCCCCAGACGAACCCCAATCAATCTGCTAAAGCTGTTGGCCGTGGCAAGCCGACAGGAAAAGTGTTTCATGCCAAACCGGTCACCGCTTCACGTGGCCATGTCAACTGTATCTCTGCCGAAGAAGCTCAAGAAGATCCCAACGTCGTTCTCGGTACGCTTCTTGTTAATTGCCACCCGGCATCTGTTCTTTTCGATACAGGAGCCTCTCATTCTTTTATATCTGAAGATTATGCTCGTTTGCATAACGTTGCATTCTGTGACTTGCCATCCTCCATGGTAATTCAAACTCCGGGATCCAAATGGCAAACTTCTAGAGTAAGCCATGGAAATGAAATCCAAGTCGACAGACTTGTTTTTCTTGCATCTTTGATAGCCCTTAAATCTTCAGATATTAATATCATTTTGGGTATGGACTGGATGTCAGCTCATCAAGCCAAAATTGATTGCTTCTCTAGGACCGTTCAACTCACCCATCCTTCGGGGAAGATAGTCAGTGTTTTGACTCGAATAGCCAAGCGACAATTATATTCTCTTAACGCCAGCCCTTTGCCAGACCTTGAGGACGTTCCGGTAGTTCGTGATTTTCCGGATGTCTTTCCAGAAGAATTGCCAGGGGTTCCACCTGACAGGGATGTTGAGTTCGTAATAGACCTCATTCCAGGAACCGTTCCGATTGCTAGAAGACCTTATAAGATGGCACCCCTAGAACTAGCCGAGCTTAAGAAGCAACTCGATGAATCCTTGAAAAAGGGTTTCATCCGCCCTAGTTCATCTCCGTGGGCTTGCCCCGTCCTATTCGTTAAGAAAAAGGATGGTACGGACCGAATGGTTGTAGACTACCGACCTGTCAATTTGGTCACAATCAAGAACAAATATCCACTTCCCAGGATCAACGATCTGTATGATCAGCTCGCTGGATCCTCAGTCTTCTCCAAGATGGATTTGAGGTTGGGCTACCATCAAATCAAAATCAGAAACGGGGACATTTCTAAAACGGCCTTTGTTACTCGTTACGGCCAATACGAGTACACCGTCATGTCCTTCGGTTTAACCAACGCTCCAGCCACTTTTTCTCGGTTAATGAACTCAATCTTCATGGAGTATTTGGATAAATTCGTCGTAGTTTATCTCGATGATATACTCATATACTCCAAGAACGAGGAAGAACATGCCGAACATCTAAGGCTAGTGTTGCAGAAACTTCGAGAGCATCGCCTTTATGCCAAATTTTCTAAATGTGAATTCTGGTTGCCAGAAGTGACCTATCTGGGTCATGTAATATCTGGTAAAGGTATTGCTGTTAACCCTGAGCGAGTTCAAGCTGTCCTTGACTGGACTCCACCCGAATCGGTCAAGCAAGTTCGGAGTTTTCTAGGCTTAGCGAGCTATTGCCGTCGCTTTGTCGAGAACTTCTCCAAAGTTGCTAAACCTCTAACCGAACTCCTCAAGAAAGATAAAAAGTTCGAATGGACTCCACAATGTGAGCACAGCTTTCAGGAACTGAAAAGACGCCTGACTTCTGCTCCCGTGCTGGTACCACCAGACTTCTCCAAAGACTTTGTTATCTACTGCGACGCCTCGCGACAAGGACTAGGTTGCATCCTTATGCAAGATCGACACGTAATTGCTTACGCTTCACGGCAATTGCACCCACATGAGGAGAATTATCCTACTCATGATCTAGAACTTGCAGCCGTAGTCTATGCCCTTAAGACCTGGCGACATTACCTCCTCGGTAATCGTTGCGAAATATTCACTGATCACCAAAGTCTGAAGTACATTTTCACCCAACCGGATCTGAATCTCAGGCAAAGACGTTGGGTTGAATTGATCACAGACTTCGACTTAGGGATAACCTATACCCCAGGGAAAGCCAACGTCATGGCTGATGCGCTAAGTCGTAAATCTTATTGTAACAACCTGATGTTACAACAAAGTCAACCACTTCTCCATGAGGAATTTCGGAAGCTTAACCTTCACATTGTTCCTCAAGGTTTTCTCTCCACCTTGGTGGCAAAACCTATCCTTACGGATCAAATCATCAAAGCACAGAAGGTAGATCCGGGAATCTCCCGCATCAAGAGGAACATTCAGAAAGGAATTGCGAATTGTTTCTCCGTTAATGATCAAGGAGTCGTGTACTTCGGGGATCGATTAGTAGTTCCCAAAGTGCGCAACCTAAGGCGATTAATCCTTAAAGAAGCCCATGAATCTCCTCTCACCATTCATCCCGGTAGTACTAAAATGTATCAGGACCTACGCCAGAGGTTCTGGTGGACTAGGATGAAGAGAGAAATTGTTCAGTATATTGCCAATTGCGACGTCTGTCGTCGTGTAAAAGCAGAGCATCAACGGCCTGCTGGCACCCTTCAACCCTTAGCTATTCCTGAATGGAAATGGGATAAAATTGGTATGGATTTCATTACCGGTTTTCCCAGAACCAAGAGAGGGAATAATGCTATCTTCGTCGTGGTCGATCGTCTTTCCAAAGTAGCTCATTTCCTACCTGTTCGTGAGAGTATAACCGCTAGTCAGCTGGCAGACTTATACATCTCCCGAATAGTGTCCCTCCATGGTGTTCCTTTGGAAATCAATTCGGATCGAGGAAGTCTTTTCACCTCTCGATTTTGGGAAAGTTTCCAAAATGCTATGGGAACCCGTCTCTCCTTTAGCACCGCTTTCCACCCTCAGTCAAGTGGTCAAGTGGAACGCGTCAACCAAATTCTAGAAGACATGCTTCGAGCCTCCGTTATCTCTTTCGGAATGGACTGGGAGAAGTGCCTTCCATTTGCCGAATTCGCTTACAACAACAGCTATCAATCTAGCTTGGGTAAAGCCCCTTTTGAAATTCTTTATGGACGACGATGTCGAACACCCCTTAACTGGTCAGAGACCGGGGAAAGACAATTCTTTGGCCCGGATATGATTCAGGAAGCAGAAGAACAAGTTCGTATCGTTCGTGAAAAATTGAAAACAGCCCAATCCCGTCAAAAGAGTCAATATGACCGAAAACATAAGGCTATGACTTTCGAGGTTGATGAGAAGGCTTACCTTCGGGTCACCCCTCTGAAGGGAACCCATCGTTTCGGTATCAAAGGCAAATTGGCTCCTCGTTACATTGGACCTTTTCGCATTCTTGCCAAACGAGGAGAAGTAGCCTACCAATTGGAACTACCTCCGCACCTCTCCAGAGTTCACGATGTTTTCCACGTTTCTCAACTCAGGCGTTGCTTCTCGGATCCTATCCGTGAAGTGGACCACGAAACGCTTGATCTCCAAGATAATCTTACATATCGAGAGTACCCCATTCGTATCCTCGATCAAGCCGAACGTACCACGCGACGTCATAATATCAAGTTTCTCAAGGTTCAATGGTCGCACCATTCTGAAGATGAAGCAACTTGGGAAAGGGAGGATCGTCTTCGACTCGAGTATCCCGCCTTCTTCTCGGAGGAACCCAAATCTCGGGACGAGATTCTTTTGAGTGGGGGTGAGTTGTCACACCCTAGCTAGTCATGCATTAGAGTGTTGCATCATGTTTACTCATTCATCAGAAACTTGAAATGGGGATGACAGAACCCCCAGTCCCCTCTGAAACCAACTAGGGTTTACTAAAATAATTTTCAATGAACCTGAAATGCCCTTCTAAAATGCCCATCATTTTTGCCTTGGTTCAGAACCTCTGCCAAAAGTGGTGCACATTTTCCTAGGCCATCCTAGGGTTTTTGAATTAAATCATAGATATTTGAATTTGGGCATTTAAAATAATATAAAATATTTAAATGCTCAAATATCTCCAAACTAAAATGTTTCATGTTGGAAATAATCCAACTATGGACCAGGAGTAGTTTGGTGATTTTTGGAGTTGCCTAGGTATTTTATTTAATTCAACAAAGTTGCAGATATATTAAATAAAAACAGAAAACAGAAAAATAAATAAAAGGAGTAGACTTACCTGGACCTACCTGCCCAGCCCAGCCGGCCCAGCACTGTGCTGGCCCGTGCCAGCCAGCTGCTTCCCCTTGCCAGAGCAGGCAGGGAGGTGAGCATGGCGCGCCCGAGCTCGCCACGCACCACCCAGCCTCTCTGCATCGCCCTGGTCGCCGTAGCGCCCAACCGAGCACACCATCGTGCTCCACACATCACCAGGAGCACGTAGAACGCACCAACGCCTCCCCAAACCCCCTGCAACACTGATCCCGACCGCACCCGAACTCCGGCCGCCGCAGCCGAGCTCGCCGCCGTCGACTCCGGCCACCCCGACCCCAACGGGCTCCGCCAAGAGATGCGGGTTGTCCTCAGCTCCACTCCGGTGGCCCCCGCGGTCCATTTGGTGGCCGAAACGACCAAAATCACTCTCGCCGCCGCGCTAATGGTCGCCGCCGGCCAGAACTCCGGCGGGCTGACGTGGCCTAGTTAATTAGTCACTAACCCCCCCACCTACTGACGCTGACAAGTGGGCCCCAGGGCCTAGTCAAAGCTAACCAGCCCGGGTCAACGCGGGATTAGCCCCTGTGTCACTGACGTGTGGACCCCACACGTCAGGTTTGACCCGAGCCAGCCCTGTTGACCTGCTGATGCCACTGTGACGTCAGGCTGACGCAGTAATTGAATTTCTGGATTTAATTTAAATCAGGAAATTCCAGAATATTAATTAAACTTCAAAAATTCATAACTTTTATTCTGTAACTCCAAATTGGACAAATTATATATGAAAAATGATCAGAAAAATTCAATCTATCCATCTGTACTATTTTCATGCATGATCAAACAAGTTAAATTAATGTTTTAATCAGAACAAGGAAAAGCACTTTAAAAGGCCATATTTGAATTTGAAATTTGAATCTTTGATTCAAATTTGCTCAAACCCTTCTGGTTTTAGTTGCATTAGCCCAACACACTCATATTGCCATGTTTCATGCATGCATCATATTGTTGCATATTGTTTGGTAATGTTGTGTATCGGTGCTCTCTGCGGCAGGTTCCGTCCCCGAAGAGTACCCTGATTACCCTAGCGAAGAACCGTATCCGTGCAACGAACCATCAGGCAAGCAACCAACCATTTGATCATATCGATACAATCCCATGTTCTCGCTCCTGCTCTCTTTTACTGCATTAAGACAACGCGATTCAAACTGCTGTGTGCTACGGTAGTTGAACCCATTTCCTCTGCATGACCTGTCATTGCCACAGTAACTAGATGAAACCCACTAGCATGTGTAGGAGTTGATTGAGCCCTATGTATGTGTTGTTCCTACCTTGCTATGCCTGCTATGCTTAGAGTTGTGTCAGGTCTGGTTCATCTGGGTGATGGGCTAGAGTGAAATGATTATGTCAGTAATGAGAGTGGTGTGGTGAACACGATTTGGTAAAGGTATCGATGAGAGGCCATGTAGGAGTACATGGTGGGTTGTTTCATTGAAGCCGACCTTAAGCACTGAGATCTGTATGTGTGATTTAAGAATCAGCTACTACCATGCATTGGGCCCGAAACCAATGGACCCTCTCGACTTCTTATTCACCCTAGTTCTCCGTCCAGGAGTTGCAAGTAGTTTCTGGTGTTTGTAGCCTACTGGAGGCCGTGGACAGCGCTGACCGTAGGGGTGGGCTGTGATGCGGTAGGTACGTGGCACGGTGTACCGAATACCCGTTAGGTATCTCAGGAACCCTGTTCACATCGTTCGGGGCCGTATGGGAAACCTCGGCCGGACTCCCTGCGGATGGAACCTGAATAGGCGATAAACCTGGACTGGAGGCTTAGGTGATTAGGTAGGTCGTGGCCGACACCCACGTTGGGCTTCCGCTTGAAGGTTGCCGAGTACATGTCGTGTAAGCGACGATAAGTGGTGAGAGCGTGTATGAAGAAGTACACCCCTGCAGGGTTATCATGATCTATTCGAATAGCCGCGTCCGCGGTAAAGGACTACTTGGTTGCCTATACAGTTCATAGACAAGTAAATGGAAACTATTAAAAGCCTCAAGATAAGTGTGAGTGCCGAGGATGGCTCTTCCGTAGGAAGACGGAGGTGGATCCTCGGTAGTGTATTGAAGTGGTGAATAGTGGACTCGAGTGCGCAAAACTATTTCAAATGGAGTATCGTAGGATAGTCTAGCTAGGAGTCAAAGCTGGCTTGCTGCAATAACTCCACCAACCCTTCTTGATACTATGCATGTATGTAGGATCTGATGTAAGTCTTGCTGAGTACCTTTGTACTCATGTTGCTATAATCTACATTTTTACAGAAGACGCTGCAACCCTTTCTGATGGGTTCTATGTAGACGTTGACATCAACGAGTAGGCTAAAGACCCAGGTGGTGACCCTGAGCTTGTGATGGACCACATAGTATAGTTAGGCTTCCAAGCCTCTTTTATTTTACTAGTTGTCTGTACTCAGACAAGTTACTTCCGCTGTTGGCTGGTATGACTGTATGACTTGTATGTTGGGTCGTGTGACCCGTACCTGTGTGTATGATATGTATGGCTCCCTGAGCCTTAAATAAAGTACTTGTGTCATAGAGTCATGTTGTGATGCTTCGTTGTATTTGCACATATCGAGCATATTGTGTGTATGTTTGAAATGCTTGGTATGTGTGGGATCTGACTATCTAGTTGTTTATCTTTAGTAGCCTCTCTTACCGGGAAATGTCTCCTAGTGTTACCGCTGAGCCATGGTAGCTTGCTACTGCTCTGGAACACTTAGGCTGGCCGGCATGTGTCCTTCTTCGTTCCTGTGTCTGTCCCTGCGGGGAAATGTCACGCTTTGAGTACCGGAGTCCTGTTAGCCCGCTACAGCCCGGTTTACCGGAGTCCTGCTAGCCCAGTGCTACAGCCCGGACCCACTTGCTGATGACCGACACGTTCGAAGCTGGGTCATGAATGCCTGTCCCTGTAAGTCTGTGCCACTTTGGGTTTACGACTAGTCATGTCAGCCCGGACTCTTTATCATATGGATGCTAGCGACACTATCATATACGTGAGCCAAAAGGCGCAAACGGTCCCGGGCAAAGGTAAGGCGACACCCGTGGGAATACCGTGCGTGAGGCCGCAAAGTGATATGAAGTGTTACCGGCTAGATCGATGTGACATCGAGTCGGGGTCCTGACATTCACACTTTGATCATATCCCTTTCATACCCAGTTTTGTGCATTAGTTTCACCCTCAAACATTGCATGATTAGGATTTAATTAAATTTTGGGTATCGTGAAGTATTTGATGAGGTAGGAACCTATTGCCCTGCATTCAAACCTTGGGAGTTACTATTACGTTATGCTTATACTGCTATGCTATGCTCGTAGACGTGGATTGGGTTTGAGAGTATTCATGACAGACGTGAGATTGCTAATTAATGGTTTACTTAAGGTGGCAACTTTAACACACATCTGGGTGGATTGAGGCACCTGGGTATTCCAGCGATTGCCTGTCTAGGCACCTGGGTATTCCAGCAATTGCCTGTTTTTCTTTATGGACCGCCACCCAGGCTCAAAGGGATCATGAGATTATTCATACTAGAAACTTCCGTGTGCAGCCACAAGCTACTATGGGCTCTTGCATAGTTGATTAAGTCGTGCGAACTCTTACAGTGGTAGACTAGCAGATGTAGGGGAAAGTAGGTGTAACGGTCTACCCGATCATAAGGTGCTAGCGCTTCTGAAAGACTATGCCTCAGTCATCCGTTTCTCAAATACCATGTAGTGCGAGATTCCCAACGGAGGAGATCAAGTCTTGTGGGGAAAAGTGTGCAAACCTCTGCAGAGTGTATAAACTAATCATGATTAGCCGTGTCCCCGGTTATGGACGTCTTGAGTATCTAGTACCAAGATTATCATGTGAATCTCATCATGTTACTTTAAATTAATTTTGTTGGGTTTAATGATGTTACTTAATGGGGATTGTGAATGCTGTCAACGATTCTCAATGTTTAGCAACCACCATGATAGTTAACTAAGATTTATTCCTTTTTAGTAGGGAAAAATTGGCTTTTCGCAAAAACCATGTAACCATAGAGCTTTTCCACCAGCCATATTTGCATGTAGTGATAGCCTTTGTGCATCATTCTCTATGGTGTGAATTTGCCAGTACATTCAATGTACCGACCCTTGTGGCTGCAACATCTCATGTTGCAGGAATCTTACGACGAGTAAGTGATACGTTAGGGTTACGATTTCTACACTCAACTTTGTTGTTGGTGTTGATGGGAATCCACAACCTTGTTGTTACTTCCGCTATTTGGATTGAGGTAATAGTATTTACGTTACTTTATACATGTGATTTACCTCTGTTATAAATCCTCGAGTACTGTGTGTGTCAGCATACCGATCCAGGGATGACACTTAAGCACAGAGACTTGATCCATTTGGGTCAAGTCGCTACAAGATGGTATTAGAGCACATGTTGACTGTAGGATGTGACCCTAGAAACTGGCAAGCCCATAGGAAGGATTTTCTCTAAAACTTTCTTTTTCAAAAAGTCCTTTTACCTCTCCTCTCTTCTAAGCTTATTCAAATATTCCCTTTTCTGAGCTTATTCAAATATTCCCTTTTAGTGAGATCATATCCCTTTCCCCTTTTGACCACTCAAAGATTCGACTGATGAGACCACTCCAAGAACTACAAGATATCGGACAACAACGACCACTACAGAATGAAGGAGATTTTACCGTGCATCTGAATAATGGAAACTACAACAGTTGAAGACTCCGAAGACTAGGAGAATTTGAAGGCTCTGTAGAATTTCCAGATTTGTATGACCTAGGAAGGCTACCCTTATGGAACTTGGCAGACTATGGAAGTTGTCAATACCCGAGATCAAGGTGTATCGGAGAAAGACTGAAACAAGGAGCATGAGAACTCGAAGTTTTGTCAAAGAAAACCCTAAGGTGGGAGATATCAACTATGGAATGATAGCTCATGGGAATGACAAGAGCAGAAACACGGTTATCCGTGATGTCATCGCCCGCTGATACTATTGTCATCGTGCTGAGTTAAGGATGCATTTCTTCAGAATGGATTGGATGGAAGAAGGCTGATAGAGCACCTATCAGCAAGATGAAGTTTTAACCTTAGCTGGTGTATCACTAGGATCTGGAGTGTTACATCAAGAAGTTAAGATGGACCTATAAGAAGCAGTATAAGCGTTTCGTGAAGAACTCAGGACCCAGAAGCTGAAAGTAGCCAAGCTAGAGGAACAAAACCTCGAGATACCAGAGATTTGTCAGGAACTAAAAGACAGTAGGACCATGGATCATGCCAAGGGTGTTGAAACCCAGAAGTTTGGAACGCAACTCCAGAAATATTAAAGGATGTCACTAGAGACTTCGCATCAACAGAAATCTGGCAGAGGAACTTGAGAAGGACAAGCATGATCGGAAGAAGCCATCAGAGACATGAACGAGACCTGAAGAGTCTGGCGACGTTGAAGATTTATTGACCTTTAGAAGACCAAACCCCTGTTATATACTTACGTTAGATGCGACGATGGTGAGCTATCATTTGTTTGATGTTTTTTTCGACAGCCACAAAATAAAAATCTGTCTTTTCAAAACTATTGGTTGTACTGTGTGTATCCCTCCCTATCTCTCTCTCACCCCAAAAACCCTTGGACCCAATAGAGGATGCATGGAGATGAGCTTGTATTTTCTGGACTAATGAGTCAATTGGAGACAGGCCGATGGATTCAGAACATGGAGGATCACATGAAGAATAACCCTATAGTCGGAAAGGATATGGACAAGCATGCGCTTCAGTGCTTTGAAAGAGGTGCTGCTACTTGGTGGAGGATGTACCAAACCATCAATGGATGGCAAGGAGTAACCACTTGGAGAGAATTAAAGTTGACTCTGCAAAGATCTCACCTTGTGTCCCAGAAGTTGAAGCCTTATGTAAAGGATATGAAGAAACCTTGTGCATGCAAGATTTGTGGAGAAATAGGACACACCCATAAAGAACACAAGGATGAATGCCCTAATTGTGAAGGAAGTCACCCGGTTGAAGAATGCCCAACTAGGCAGATTACTTGTTTCTTGTGTGAAGGAACTACCCACTATCCTGCTCAGTGCCACATTTACCCCATGGTACAACGAACCATCCAGCAGAAGAAAGAAGTAATGAAAGGATCCCTCATGGAAATTTTAGAAGAAACTTTGATGAAGGAAGAGGTGGAGGACACACCTAAAGAAGACCCGAGTAAACCCTGCACTAAGTCTTGCTATTCATGTGGAGAACAAGGACACATATCCCAAAATTGTTTGAATGGGGATCTAGTAGAATTCCCGACAGAGGAAGTAGAATATGACCCACAGGAAATAGAAGCCCTGATTGGAATGGAAAAGTTCAGAAAGAGAAGTAGATTGGATTCCAGGAAGGATCTGAGTCATATCACCTGTTATAGGTGCAAGGAGTCAGGGCACTACCTCAGTAATTGCCCAAAAAGGAAGCCAAGGACACAAGGAGGCTATATAATCACAAGGAAACCTCGGGAGTTGTCAGAAGTAATATGTTTTCATTGTAATGAAGCAGGGCACTTTGCCAGGGATTGTCCCAAGGAGAAGGAGACTTGTGATAATTAGTTGTGTCTGTGAGAAGTAATGTAGTAGTAGTAGAAGTAGTGGGAACAACTCTTTTGTATCAAGGTGTTGAGTTGAGACATGTAATGGAAAAGCGAGAGATTGTAATCATTGGAGAATGAATAAAGTTAGCATCGTTGGTACTGATATGGATTTTATGAGTTGTTACTCTATGAAGAAGATTTTTGACCATTTTCAAGGATATGAGAAATATGGTTTATGGATGAATTTGTGCATTTCAAGGGTGGTAGTACCCTGTAAGAACCCTTGACCCCTGGAAAAGATAAGGATACTCCACTAAGTGGATTTCAGACAAAATAAATACGAGTTTTGTCCCGATATGTGTGATACCCCAAGAGTATGTGGGATAAAGTTGGAGACCGTCAGTTGTTTGGACCAAATGTGATCAAGGGGTCAGAATAGAATGTTAAGTTGATTTGAGATAGACTGAAGGTAGCTCAGTCCAGGCAGAAGAGTTATGCAAACTCAAAAACGCAAGGAGGTAGTCTATGAAATTGGAGACAGAGCATGTCTTCGTGTGTCCCTTCTGCGAGGAGTTAGACGATTTGGAGTTAAGGGAAAGTTAGCCCCGAGACTTGTAGGACCATACCGAGTTTTGGAGCGTATGGGAGAAGTGGCCAACAAGTTGGAGTCACCCAAAGGACTGTCAGGAGTTCATGATGTGTTTCACGTTTCCCAGTGGAAGAAGTGCCATGCAGAGATGGCCAATATTCCCCTGTAAGGACGCTTGACCCCAGAAAGGATAATGATGTTCCACAAAGTGGAATATGAACTTCATAAGTATAAGTTTTTTTTATCTCGGTATGTGGGATATTCCACGATGATGAAGAGATGAATTACTATTGGATATAAAGGAGGTATGATGTTGGAAATATGGATCAAGGGAAATTCCATGATGAGTCTAGGTAATCATGTCTTAGTTTGGTGCAAATAGAAGGAAGGGAGACAATACAATTGGATGGATTTTAAGTATGCTTGGAAGCTGGAAGTTGGATGTTGGAATAATGATCAGTTGCCCGATGATAAGTCCAAGGACTACAAGTGATGAGATGGGCCATAACCCACAGGCTCCAGGACCTGCCAATAAGCAAGCACACTCTTGCTGAAGGAAAAACCCTGGAAGAAGAAGTTACGATTGTATCGACAGACGATTTTATAGGAGTAACGCAAAACCTGAGAGTTGTGAAGAAACGATAGATGTTTGTCTGGCTTGCAGAATCTATGGATATATCCGAACTTCGTTTGTCGACAAGAGAAATTCTGCAATGCTTGTGAGGATGACCGAGTGTTAGAATGCGAGATTCACTAAACCATATACAGGGTAATGATTTGGGTGTGGGATGGATTGATCACCATACCGACTTACTCTTCTTATTCGCCTTGCTATGTGGGATGGTAAATCTGAGTGGCCTACCTATTGTAAAGAGATGACGATCAAAACCCTGTTTAAACCTTAGAATGGTATAAGAATTTTTTCCCTTGTACAAGGCAGCTTTTGCCAACCGTAGGTTATATGGTGAGGATCAACCTAGACCCATTTCCTGTAGGAGAAACCAAAATTGGATGACCGCCATGAGATATCGATAGTTGTTTAGTATTGATGCCAGACCCGTCAGCTAAGAAGACCCAGTCATGGGAGAACTTTACCAAGATGAAAGGACAGAAGACTTGTGGTAAAGGCTATGCCACTACCAGAAGAGCCCGGATAAGGAATTATCCTGAAGATCTAAGAAGACCGACACTGTTAACAATATGGATGAAGTATATGAGTTCGATGGAACCATAACCATGCTTCTAAGGGTGGTAGCACCCCAGACCCCTGTGATGATTGATGGATTTTGAGAAGACCCCCAAACCCTAACCTTTTCTTGCTAGCCTCTCCGAATATCGAGGACGAGATTCATTTTAAGGGTGGTAGGTTCGTAACATCCCAAAATTCTAAATTTTGGAATGTTATAATAAATAGATAGATTGATTGATTGATTGTTTGATTGTTGTGTGATTGATTGAGTGAAATTCAAAACTTTTTGAAAGTTAAAAGAGAGGGAATAAAAGGACTTTCCCAAACTTTCACCTTTTTCATTTTTGATCTCCGTGAATTCAAAGTCTTTTCAAATACAAAACCCTAGAGAAGATGACATGACTTCTTCCATTTAATTAAATGAAAAGGGTATTTGAAAATATTTGAATTTTATTTGGAAATGTTTTCAAATTCAAAAACTTCAAGCGGCTCAATGATTTTCATGAGAGAAGATAAAATGACTTCTTCAAATTATATGAAATATGAGTTGGAAGTTTAAAAGGATCAATTAAAATCCCCTTTGAAATTATTTTCAATTTTGAGTTGTTTGGGTTTTATTCAAATTATTTTTCTCCAAAAATAAAATATATTGAAATTAGGGTAAAATGATTCCCTACATTAGAATATTGGAGAGAAATTAATTTGAAACTATTTTGGTATTTTATAATGACTTTTATTGGATTTTATTAGACCAATAACACTCTTTGAATTATCTGAATTTGTGTGGATTTTATTTGGCATTATAAAAATGTCCATGTTGTAGAAAATCTTTTTCTGCAAATTTTGATATATTATATGCCTATAGTGTATTTTTATTGGTTTTATTTATTTTTTCTGTAAAAATAGATGTTAAAAAAAACTTTCCCTGACTGGGCCGGCCCAGCATCTCGCCAGGCCGCGGCCCAGCTCCCCACCGCCGTCCCTGCCGTCTCCGATGGGGACTCCTCCCTCGGAGTCCGCCGCGCCGCCGCCTCCTCTGCCCCCTCGCCCACGCCACGCGCCCCTCCCCTCCTTAAAAAGCGGCCCCGGGCCCCGCCTCTCTCTCCTCCCCGCGCCTCGCCCTGCCTCGCCGGAGAGCCGCCGTCGCCGATCTGCCGGTCTGATCCGCCGCTGCGGTTTTTTTTCCCGTGAACCGGTAAAACCCGCAAAACCCGATCCGGTTTTCTTTGGTTTTTCCTTTTAGATCGTTTTTGTGGTTAGTCTTATACAGAGAACGTTCGCTGTCTATCCCTTCAGAGCGAACGAATTCATCCGTTAGCGTTCGGTAACGAACGTTCGTTATTCAGTCTTTTCCTTTTTCTTTTAATTTCGGCCAGGGACCCGTTTGTAATTAGTTTCTTCATAGTTTAGTCTCTGATCTTCAATCGATTACTACTTTTTACTCGTTTTTCCAAATCCAACAAAACCAACGCCCACTTCTTCATTATGATCTCCTCTATCTAATAATCCAACTCAAACATGTTTTTGAAATTTTAAAATTTGAATTAGACCAGATTTAGACTCAAACTTTGTTTGATCATAACTTGAGTTTCGTAGCTCCATTTCAGTTGATTCTTTTTGCAAATCGAAGCTCTTGACCTAAACTTTCTGATAAGGCCAAATTCACATAATTTTGGTACTATTAGAAATTGTTTTATGTTTCAAGAGTTATTTGCTTAGTTTGGAAGTTTTCTGAATCATCTTCTTCGATCTTTCTGATCTTTTGAGTGATTGCTTATGTGTGGTTACTATTACTTGCTTACGATAGATTGACCGGAGTGTGACGAGTAGAACTATCAAGAGTTTTGAGTGTGCATCATCTTGATGACCCACAAGTATAGGGGATCTATCGTAGTCCTTTTGATAAGTAAGAGTGTCGAACCCAACGAGGAGCAGAAGGAAATGATAAGCGGTTTTCAGCAAGGTATTCTCTGCAAGTACTGAAATAAGTAGTAATAGATAGTTTTGTGATATGATAAATTGTAACGAGCAACAAGTAACAAAAGTAAATAAAGTGCAGCAAGATGGACCAATCCTTTTGTAGCAAAGGACAAGCCGGAACAAACTCTTATAATAGGAAAAGCGCTCCCGAGGACACATGGGAATATCGTCAAGCTAGTTTTCATCACGTTCATATGATTCGCGTTCGATACTTTGGTAATTTGATATGTGGGTGGACCGGTGCTTGGGTGTTGTTCTTACCTGAACAAGCATCCCACTTATGATTAACCTCTATTGCAAGCATCCGCAACTACAACAAAAGTATTAAGGTAAACCTAACCATAGCATGAAACATATGGGTCCAAATCAGCCCCTTACGAAGCAACACATAAACTAGGGTTTAAGCTTCTGTCACTCTAGCAACCCATCATCTACTTATTACTTACCAATGCCTTCCTCTAGGCCCAAATAATGGTGAAGTGTTATGTAGTCGACATTCACATAACACCACTAGAGGCTAGACAACATACATCTTATCAAAATATCAAACGAATACCAAATTCACATGACTACTCATGGCAAGACTTCTCCCATGTCCTCAGGAACAAATGTAATTACTCACAAAGCATATTCATGTTCATAATCATAGGGGTAATAATATGCATATAGGATCTGAACATATGATCTTCCACCAAATAAACCAATTAGCATCAACTACAAGGAGTAATCAACACTACTAGCACCAATCCCGGACTTTGAGACAAGAATTGGATACAAGAGATGAACTAGGGTTTGGAGATGAGATGGTGCTGGTGAAGATGTTGATGGAGATTGCCCTCTCCCGATGAGAGGAGCGTTGGTGATGACGATGGTGATGATTTCCCCCTCCGGGAGGGAAGTATCCCCGGCAGAACAGCTCTGCAGGAGCTCTAGATTGGATCCGCCATGGTTCCGCCTCGTGGCGGCGGAGTCTCGTCCCGAAAAGTTCCTTCCTATTTTTCTCTCATAGAAAGACCTCATATAGGAGAAGATGGACGTCGAAGAGCCACCAGGGGGCCCACGAGGTAGGGGGCGTGCCCTAGGGGGGGCACCCTCGTGAGAAGGGTGTGGGCCCCCTGGCCTTCATCTTTGGCGAGGATTTTTCTTTATTTCTTTTAAGATGTCCCGTGAAGTTTCAGAACTTTTGGAGTTGCGCAGAATAGGTCTCTTATATTTGCTACTTTTCCAGCCCAGAATCCCAGCTGCCGGCATTCTCCCTCCTTATGTAAACCTTGTAAAATAAGAGAGAATAGCCATAAGTATTGTGACATAAAGTAAAATAACAGTCCATAATGCAATAAATATCGATATGAAAGCATGATACAAAATGGACGTATCAACTCCCCCAAGCTTAGACCTCGCTTGTCCTCAAGCGAAAAGCCGATAACAATAAATATGTCCTCATGTTTAGAGGTAGAGGCGTCGATAAAAATAAAATACAGACATGAAGGCATCATGATTATTCTCATAACAGCAACATATATAGATTTTGTCATATGATTACTTATGTTCAAGTGATGATCTATTCACAATGCAAAAGTATAAATCATAAACCTTATTGGGCTCCAACAAACTATAATCTCAGTCATTGAAGCAATTGCAATTTATCATAACATTGGAAAGAGTCTATGTCAGAGCTAAAAAGCAAGTCCACATACTCAACTATCATTTAGTCCTTCATAATTGCTAACACTCATGCAATACTTGTGATTATGAAGTTTTAATCGGACACAGAGAAAGATAGGGACTTATAGTTTTGCCCCACAACCTTTTACCTCAAGGGTAATGTCAACAATAATGGTTCATGCTCCCCTACATCCAATTAGATATATATATATCATGTTCTTTCCAACATGCTGAGCTTGCTAAAGGATAAAGTGAAAAAGAAAACGTGAAGATCACCAAGACTCTTGCATAAGGTAGAAGGTAATAATAAAGGATAGGCCCTTCACAGAGGGAAGCAGAGGTTGCCATGCGCTTCTATGGTTGGATGCATAAAATCTCAATGCGAAAGAACGTCACTTTATATTGCCACTTGTGATATGGACCTTTATTATGCAGTCCGTCGCTTTTATTACTTCCACATCACAAGATCGTATAAAGCTTATTTCTCCCACATCAATCAATCATACATATTTAGAGCAATTTTTATTGCTTTGCACCGATGACAACTTACTTGAAGGATCTTACTCAATCCATAGGTAGATATGGTGGACTTTCATGGCAAAACTGGTTTAGGGATTTTGGAAGCACAAGTAGTATTTGTACTTGGTGCTGAGAATTTAGCTAGCATGAGGGGGAAAGGCAAGCTCAACAAGTTAGAGGATCCATGACAACATACTTTATCTCAGATATAAGAAAGACATAACTCATTACGTTGTCTTCCTTGTCCAATATCAACTCTTTAGCATGTCATATTTTAATGAGTGCTCACAATCATAAAAGATGTCAATGTATATATCTATATGTGAAAACCTATCTTTCCTTATTACTTCCTATTAATTGCAACAATGACCAAAGCTATGTCTGCCAACTCCCAACAACTTTCAATCATCATACTCTTTCTATGTGAAGTCATTACTCACAATAAGATCAATATGAACTCTTTGTTTCTTTTATTCTTTTTCTCTTTTCTTTTATTCACCCAAGATCATGGCAAAATAATCAAGCCCTTGACTCAACACTAATATTTATTATATATAACTCACGGACTCGATTACATAGAGAGATCATAAAGCAAAACTCAAAACTAGATCATGCCATAAACTTTATTCTACTAGATCAAGATACTACTAATAGGATCGAGCTAAGAAAAACGGTAAAGATAGGAGTTGTGATTGTGATACGATACCGGGGCACCTCCCCCAAGCTTGGCAGTTACCAAGGGGAGTGCCCATACCCATGTGATTATATCTCCTTCTTTGTTGGTGAAGAAGGTGGTGGTGACGGATAATCGCACATCGAGCGTAAGAGGTCCTCTAGCTTGCGAATAATGCCCTTGAGTGCGACAATATGCTCCTTCAACAAAATATTTTCTTGTGTGAGATCAAGGTTGTCAGAATCGCGATTCTGTTATACGATTCTATGACTTTACGATCCAAACTAACCCCTATGATTCTACGATTTTAGTTCATAGAATCTACGTTTCTACTATCCTGATAGTGAGGATTCTACGATTTGCGATCTTACCATCGGAGCTCCGATCCGATTCAAAATCGCGATTCTGACAACCTTGTGTGAGATACTTGTTTTGTATATGAGCTAACTCAATCATATTGAAAGCTTCAATCTCAGTTGGGGTAAGAAGGTTATGATCAAGTTGAAGGATGTCTTTTGCTGCTAGAGCTTGATCCTCCGTGACCTTCTTGATCCTTTCATCCTTGTTGACCCTCGTGGGTTCTTCCCTCTTCAGATCTATCTTCATTAGCCAAGCATCGTTGTCACCATTGTTGGAGGAGGGAGACGACATGATGCCTAGCCTGGAAAACCCTGACAGAAAATAGCTCAAAACAAGAACAGAGGAGGTTTGCGTGATACGGGAGTCAAAACCTTCGGGAGAATATATAATGATTTTTTACCGACCAAAATATGTATCGTGCAAGAAAACGGAGTCTGGAAGGCACACGAGGTGGTCACGAGGTAGGGGGGCGCGCCCAGGGGAGTAGGGCGCGCCCACCACCCTCGTGGGGCCCTCGTGTCCTTCCCGGACTGCTACTTATTTTTCTATTTTCTAAATATTCCAAAACAGAGAGATATTGCCTTAAAAATTGTTTTGGAGTCGGTTTACTTACTGTACCACATACCTATTCCTTTTCGGAGTCTGAAGCGCTCTGGAAAGTGTCCCTTATGTATTCCTCTGGGGTTACGGTTTCAATAATATTGGTTTCAATATTTATGGGATTACCTGAGATATAATGTTTGATTCTTTGACCGTTTACCACCTTCGGGTTTGTGCCCTCGAAGTTGTTGATCTTTATGGCACCGGAACGATAGACCTCTTCGATGACGTAGGGGCCTTCCCATTTAGAGAGATGTTTTCCTGCAAAAAATCTTAAACTAGAGTTGTATAGCAATACATAATCACCTACATTAAACTCACTCTTTTGTATCCTTTTGTCATGCCATCTTTTAACTTTTTATTTAAACAACTTGGCATTTTCATAAGCTTGGGTTCTCCATTCATCAAGTGAGCTAATATCAAATAACCTCTTCTCACCGGCAAGTTTAAAATCATAGTTGAGTTCTTTAATAGCCCAATATGCCTTATGTTCTAGTTCGAGAGGTAAGTGACATGCTTTTCCATAAACCATTTTATACGGAGACATGCCCATAGGATTTTTGTATGCAGTTCTATATGCCCATAATGCATCATCAAGTTTCTTAGACCAATTATTTCTAGACCTATTAACAGTCTTTTGCAAAATTAATTTGAGCTCTCTATTGCTCAACTCTACTTGACCACTAGACTATGGGTGATAAGGGGATGCAATTCTATGATTAACATCATATTTAGCAAGCATTTTACGGAAAACACCATGAATAAAATGTGAACCACCATCAGTCATTAAATATCTAGGGACTCCAAACCTCGGGAAAATAACTTCTTTAAGCATTTTAATAGAGGTGTTATGATCAGCACTACTAGTTGGAATAGCTTCTACCCACTTAGTAACGTAATCAACAACAACTAAAATATGTGTGCATCCATTAGAGGCGGGAAAAGGCCCCATATAATCAAAGCCCCAAACATCAAATGGTTCAATAACAAGTGAATAATTCATAGGCATTTCTTGACGTCTACTAATATTACCAATTCTTTGACATTCATCACAAGACAAGACAAACTTACGGGCATCCTTGAAGAGAGTAGGCCAATAAAAACCAGATTGTAATACCTTATGTGCAGTTCTATCTCCAGCGTGGTGTACTCCATAAGACTCGGAGTGACACTTGCATAGGATATGTTCCTGTTCATGCTCAGGTACACAACGTCTAATAACACCATCTACTCCTTCTTTATAAAGATGTGGGTCATCCCAAAAGTAATGTCTCAAGTCATAGAAAAACTTTTTCTTTTGTTGGTATGTGAAGCTAGGTGGTATAAACTTAGCAACAATATAATTAGCATAATCAGCATACCATGGAGTACTATGAGAAATACTTATAACATTTAATTGTTCATCAGGGAAGTCATCATTAATAGGTAGTGGGTCATCAAGAACATTTTCTAACCTAGATAAGTTGTCTGCAACGGGGTTCTGAGCTCCCTTTCTATCAACAATATTCAAATCAAATTCTTGTAGCAAGAGAACCCATCTAATAAGTCTAGGTTTAGCATCTTTCTTTTCCATAAGATATTTAGTAGCAGCATGATCAGTGTGAATAGTTACTTTAGAATCAACAATATAAGATCTGAACTTATCAAAAGCAAATACTACCGCTAAAAGCTCTTTTTCAGTAGTAGCATAATTTCTTTGAGCATTGTCTAGAGTCTTACTAGCATAATGAATAACATTTAATTTCTTGTCAACTCTTTGCCCTAGAACAGCACCTACAGCATAATCACTAGCATCACACATAATTTCAAAGGGTAAATTCCAATCAGGTGGATGAACAATAGGTGCAGTGACTAATGCTTTCTTAAGTATTTCAAATGCTTCTACACAATCATCATCAAAGACAAATGGTATATCTTTTTGCAATAAATTAGTCAGAGGCCGAGAAATTTTGAGAAGTCCTTAATGAACCTAATCTAAAATCTGGCATGACCAAGGAAACTTCTTATACCTTTGATGTCCTTGGGACATGGCATCTTTTCAATAGCATCAACCTTGGCTTTATCAACTGTTGGGGAACGTAGTAATTTCAAAATTTCCTACGCACACGCAAGATCATGGTGATGCATAGCAACAAGAGGGGAGAGTGTGTCCACGTACCCTCGTAGATCGAAAGCGGAAGCATTGGCACAACGCGGTTGATGTAGTCGTACGTCTTCATGATTCGACCGATCAAGTACCGAACGCACCGCACCTCCGAGTTCTGCACACGTTCAACTCGATGACGTACCTCGAACTCCGATCCAGCCGAGTGTTGAGGGAGAGTTTCATCAGCACGACGGCGTGGTGACAATGATGATGTTCTACCGACACAGGGCTTCGCCTAAGCACCGCTACGATATGATCGAGGTGGATTATGGTGGAGGGGGGCACCGCACATGGCTAAGAGATCAAGAGATCAATTGTTGTGTCTATGGGGTGCCCCTGGCCACGTATATAAAGGAGTGGAGGAGGGGAGGGGCCGGCCCTCTGTATGGCGCGCCCTAGGGGAGTCCTACTCCCACCGGTAGTAGGATTCCCCCTTTCCTAGTAGAACTAGGATCCCTTCCAAGTAGTAGGAGTAGGAGAGAAGGAAAGGGAAGAGAAAAGGAGAAGGAAGGAAGGGGGCGCCCCCCTCCCTAGTCCAATTCGGACCAGCCCATGGGGAGGGGTGCGGCCACCCTTTGAGGCCTTTCTCTCCTTTCCCGTATGGCCCATTAAGGGCCAATACGAATTCCCGTAACTCCCCGGTACTCCCGAAAATACCTGAATCACTCGGAACCTTTCCAATGTCCGAAAATAATCGTCCAATATATCGATCTTTACGTCTCGACCATTTCGAGAGTCCTCGTCATGTCCCCGATCTCATCCGGGACTCTGAACTCCTTCGGTACATCAAAACACATAAACTCATAATATAACCGTCATCGAACTTTAAGCGTGCGGACCCTACGGGTTCGAGAACTATGTAGACATGACCGAGACACGTCTCCGTTCAATAACCAATAGCGGAACCTGGATGCTCATATTGGCTCCTACATATTCTACAAAGATCTTTATCGGTCAAACCGCATAACAACATACGTTGTTCCCTTTGTCATCGGTATGTTACTTGCCCGAGATTCGATCGTAGGTATCTCAATACATAGTTCAATCTCGTTACCGGCAAGTCTCTTTACTCATTCCATAATACATCATCCCGCAATTAACTCATTAGTTGCAATGCTTGCAAGGCTTATAGTGATGTGGATTACCGAGTGGGCCCAGAGATACCTCTCCGACAATCGGAGTGACAAATCCTAATCTCGAAATACGCCAACCCAACAAGTACCTTCGGAGACACCTGTAGAGCACCTTTATAATCACCCAGTTACATTGTGACGTTTGGTGGCACACAAAGTATTCCTTCGGTAAATGGGAGTTGCATAATCTCATAGTCATAGGAACATGTATAAGTCATGAAGAAAGCAATAGCAACAAACTAAATGATCAAGTGCTAAGCTAACGGAATGGGTCAAGTCAATCACATCATTCTCTAATGATGTGACCCCATTAATCAAATGACAACTCATGTCTATGGCTAGGAAACTTAACCATCGTTGATTCAATGAGCTAGTCAAGTAGAGGCATACTAGTGACATCTGTTTGTCTATGTATTCACACATGTATTATGTTTCTGGTTAATACAATTCTAGCATGAATAATAAACATTTATCATGATATAAGGAAATAAATAATAACTTTATTATTGCCTCTAGGGCATATTTTCTTCAGTCTCCCACTTGCACTAGAGTCAATAATCTAGTTCACATCGCCATGTGATTTAACATCAATAGTTCACATTACCATGTGATTAACACCCATAGTTCACATCCTCATGTGACCAATACCCAAAGGGTTTACTAGAGTCAATAATCTAGTTCACATCGCTATGTGATTAATTCCCAAAGAGTACTAAGGTGTGATCATGTTTTGCTTGTGAGGGAAGTTTAGTCAACGGGTCTGCCACATTCAGATCCATATGTATTTTGCAAATTTCTATGTCAACAATGCTCTGCACGGAGCTACTCTAGCTAATTGCTCCCACTTTCAATATGTATCCAAATTGAGACTTTGAGTCATCTGGATCAGTGTCAAAACTTGCATCGACGCAACCATTTACGATGAACCTTTTGTCACCTCCATAATCGAGAAACATATCCTTATTCCACTAAGGATAATTTTGACCAATGTCAAGTGATCTACACCTAGATCACTATTGTACTCCCTTGCCAAACTCAGGGCAGGCTATACAATAGGTCTGGTACACAACATGGCATACTTTATAGAACCTATGGCTGAGGCATAGGGAATGACTTTCATTCTCTCTCTATCTTCTGCCGTGGTCGGGTTTTGAGTCTTACTCGACTTCACACCTTGTAACACAGGCAAGAACTCCTTCTTTGACTATTCCATTTTGAACTACTTCAAAATCTTGTCAAGGTATGTACTCATTGAAAAACTTATCAAGCGTCTTGATCTATCTCTATAGATCTTGATGCTCAATATGTAAGCAGCTTCACTGAGGTCTTTCTTTGAAAATTCCTTTCAAACATTCCTTTATGCTTTGTAGAATAATTCTACATTATCTTCGATCAACAATATGTCATTCACATATACTTATCAGAAATGTTGTAGTGCTCCCACTCACTTTCTTGTAAATACAGGCTTCACCGCAAGTCTGTATAAAACTATATGATTTGATCAACTTATCAAAGCGTATATTCCAACTCCGAGATGCTTGCACCAGTCCATAGATGGATCGCTGGAGCTTGCATATTTTGTTAGTACCTTTAGGATTGACAAAACCTTCTGGTTGCATCATATACAACTCTTCTTTAATAAATCCATTAAGGAATGCAGTTTTGTTTATCCATTTGCCAGATTTCATAAAATGCGGCAATTGCTAACATGATTTGGACAGACTTAAGCATAGATATGAGTGAGACACTCTCATCGTAGTCAACACCTTGAACTTGTTGAAAACCTTTTTGCGACAATTCTAGCTTTGTAGATAGTAACACTACTATCAGCATCCGTCTTCCTCGTGAAGATCCATTTAATCTCAATGGCTCGCCGATCAATGGGCAAGTCAATCAAAGTCCATACTTTGTTCTCATACATGGATCTCATCTCAGATTTCATGGCCTCAAGCCATTTCGCAGAATCTGGGCTCATCATCGCTTCCTCATAGTTTGTAGGCTCGTCATGGTCAAGTAACATGACCTCCAGAACAGGATTACCGTACCACTCTGGTACAGATCTCACTCCGGTTTACCTATGAGGTTCGGTAGTAACTTGATCTGAAGTTACATGATCATCATCATTAGCTTCCTCACTAATTGGTGTAGTAGTCACAGGAACAGATTTCTGTGATGAACTACTTTCCAATAAGGGAGCAGGTACAGTTACCTCATCAAGTTCTACTTTCCTCCCACTCACTTCTTTCGAGAGAAACTCCTTCTCTAGAAAGGATCCATTCTCAGCAATGAATATCTTGCCTTCGGATCTGTGATAGAAGGTGTACGCAACATTTTCTTTTGGGTATCCTATGAAGACGCACTTCTCTGATTTGGGTTTGAGCTTATCAGGTTGAAACTTTTTCACATAAGCATTACAACCTCAAACTTTAAGAAATGACAGATTAGGTTTCTTGCCAAACCATAGTTCATACGGTGTCGTCTCAACGGATTTAGATGGCGCCCTATTTAACGTGAATGTAGCTGTCTCTAATGCATAACCCCAAAACGATAGTGGTAAATTGGTAAGAGACATCATAGATCGCACCATATCTAATAAAGTACGGTTACGACGTTCTGACACACCATTACACTGTGGTGTTCCAGGTGGCGTGAGTAGTGAAACTATTTCATATTGTTTTAATTGAAGGCCAAACTCGTAACTCAAATATTTTACTTCTGCGATCATATCGTAGAAACTTTTTTTGTTTTTGTTACGATGATTCTCCACTTCACTCTGAAATTCTTTGAACTTTTCAAATGTTTCAGACTTGTGTTTCATCAAGTAGATATACACATATCTGCTCAAATCATCCATGAAGATCAGAAAATAATGATACCTGCCGCGAGCCTCAATATTCATCAGACCACATACATCAATATGTATGATTTCCAACAAATCTTTTGCTCGCTCCATTGTTCCGGAGAACGGAGTCTTAGTCATCTTTCTCATGAGGCATGGTTCGCAAGCATCAACTGATTCATAATCAAGTGATTCCAAAAGCCCATCAACATGGATTTTCTTCATGTGCTTTACACCAATATGACCTAAACGGCATTGCCACAAATAAGTTGCACTATCATTATTAACTTTGCATCTTTTGGCTTCAATATTATGAAAATGTGTATCACCACGACCGAGATCCAACAAACCATTTTCATTGGGTGTATGACCATAGAAGGTTTTATTCATGTAAACAAAACAACAATTATTCTCTAACTTACATGAATAACCGTATTGCAATAAACATGATCCAATCATATTCATGCTCAACGCAAACACTAAATAACATTTATTTTAGGTTTAACACTAATCCCGGAAGTATAGGGAGTGTGCGATGATGATCATATCAATCTTGGAACCATTTCGAATACACATCGTCACTTCCTTAACTAGTCTCTGTTCATTCCGCAACTCCCGTTTCGAGTTACTATTCTTAGCAACTGAACTAGTATCAAATACTGAGGGGCTGCTATAAACACTAGTAAAGTACACATAAATAACATGTATATCAAATATACCTATATTCACTTTGCCATCCTTCTTATCTGCCAATTACTTGGGGTAGTTCCGCTCCAAGTGACCAGTCCCTTTGCAGTAGAAGCACTCAGTTTCAGGCTTAGGTCCAGACTTGGGTTTTTCAATTGAGCAGCAACTTGCTTCCCGTTCTTCTTGAAGTTCCCCTTTCTTCCCTTTGTCCCTTTACTTGGAACTAGTGGTTTTGTTTACCATCAACACTTGATGCTTTTCTTGATTTCTATCTTCGTCGATTTCAGCATCACGAAGAGCTTGGGAATCGTTTCCGTTATCCCTTGCATATTATAGTTCATCACGAAGTTCTACTAACTTGGTGATGGTGACTAGAGAATTCTGTCAATCACTATTTTATCTGGAAGATTAACTCCCACTTGATTCAAGCGATTGTAGTACCCTAGACAATCTGAGCACATGCTCACTACTTGAGCTATTCTCCTCCATCTTTTAGCTATAGAACTTGTTGGGGACTTCATATCTCTTAACTCGGGTATTTGCTTGAAATATTAACTTCAACTCCTGGAACATCTCATATGGTCCATGACATTCAAAAACGTCTTTGAAGTCCCGATTCTAAGCCGTTTAAGCATGGTGCACTAAACTATCAAGTAGTCATCATATTGAGCTAGCCAAATGTTCATAACATCTGCATCTGCTCCTGCAATAGGTTTGTCACCTAGCGGTGCATCAAGGACATAATTCTTCTGTGTAGCAATGAGGATAATCCTCAGATCATGGATCCAATCCGCATCATTGCTACTAACATTTTTCAACTTAGTTTTCTCTAGGAACATATAAAAATTAAACGGGGAGCAACATCGCGAGCTATTGATCTACAACATAGATATACTAATACTACCAGGACTAAGTTCATGATAAATTAAAGTTCAATTAATCATATTACTTAAGAACTCCCACTTAGATAGACATCCCTCTAATCCTCTAAGTGATCACGTGATCCATATCAACTAAACCATGTCTGATCATCATGTGAGATGGAGTAGTTTCAATGGTGAACATCACTACGTTGATCATATCTACTATATGATTTACGCTCGACCTTTCGGTCTCAATGTTCCGAGGCCATATCTGTTATATGCTAGGCTCGTCAAGTTTAACCTGAGTATTCCACGTGTGCAACTGTTTTGCACCCGTTGTATTTGAACGTAGAGCCTATCACACCCGATCATCACGTGGTGTCTCAGCACGAAGAACTTTTGCAATGGTGCATACTCAGGGAGAACACTTGTACCTTGATAATTAGTGAGAGATCATCATATAAAGCTACCATCGAACTATGCAAAATAAGATGCATAAAAGATAAACGTCACATGCAATCAAAATATGTGACATGATATGGCCATCATCATCTTGTGCCTTTGATCTCCTCTCCAAAGCATCGTCATGATTTCCATCGTCACCGGCATGACAACATGATCTCCATCATCTTGATCTATATCAATGTGTCGTCACATGGTCGTCTCGCCAACTATTGCTCTTGCAACTATTACTATCGCATAGCGATAAAGTAAAGCAATTATTTGGCACTTGCATCTTATGCAATAAAGAGACAACCATAAGGCTTCTGCCAGTTGCCGATAACTTCAACAAAACATGATCATCTTATACAACAACTTATATCTCATCACGTCTTGACCATATCACATCACAACATGCCCTGCAAAAACAAGTTAGACGTCCTCTACTTTGTTGTTGCAAGTTTTACGTGGCTGCTACAGGCTGAGCAAGAACCGTTCTTACCTACGCATCGAAAACCACAACGATAGTTTGTCAAGTTAGTGATGTTTTAACCTTCTCAAGGACCGGGCATAGCCACACTCGGTTCAACTAAAGTTGGAGAAACTGACACCCGCCAGCCACCTGTGTGCAAAGCACGTCGGTAGAACTAGTCTCGCGTAAGCGTACGCGTAATGTCGGTCCGGGCCGCTTCATCCAACAATACCGCCAAACCAAAGTATGACATGCTGGTAAGCAGTATGACTTATATCGCCCACAACTCACTTGTGTTCTACTTGTGCATATGACATCTACGCATAAAACCTGGCTCGGATGCCACTGTTGGGGAACGTAGTAATTTCAAAATTTCCTACGCACATGCAAGATCATGGTGATGCATAGCAACGAGAGGGGAGAGTGTGTCCACGTATCCTCGTAGACCGAAAGCGGAAGCGTTGGCACAACACGGTTGATGTAGTCGTACATCTTCATGATTCGACCGATCAAGTACCGAACGCACGGCACCTCCAAGTTCTGCACACGTTCAACTCGATGACGTCCCTCGAACTCCGATCCAGCCGAGTGTTGAGGGAGAGTTTCGTCAGCACGATGGCGTGGTGACAATGATGATGTTCTACTGATGTAGGGCTTCGCCTAAGCACCGCTACGATATGATCGAGGTGGATTATGGTGGAGGGGGGCACCGCACACGGCTAAGAGATCAAGAGATCAATTATTTGTGTCTATGGGGTGCCCCCTGGCCACGTATATAAAGGAGTGGAGGAGGGGAGGGGCCGGCCCTCTCTATGGCGCGCCCTAGGGGAGTCCTACTCCCACCGGGAGTAGGATTCCCCCTTTCCTAGTAGAACTAGGATCCCTTCCAAGTAGTAGGAGTAGGAGAGAAGGAAAGGGAAGAGAAAAGGAGAAGGAAGGAAGGGGGCGCCCCCCCTCCTTAGTCCAATTCGGACCAGCCCATGGGGAGGGGTGCGGCCACCCTTTCAGGCCTTTCTCTCCTTTCATGTATGGCCCATTAAGGCCCAATACGAATTCCCGTAACTCCCCGGTACTCCCGAAAATACCCGAATCACTCGGAACCTTTCCGATGTCCGAATATAGTCGTCCAATATATCGATCTTTACATCTCGACCATTTCGAGAGTCCTCATCATGTCCCCGATCTCATCCGGGACTCCGAACTCCTTCGGTACATCAAAACACATAAACTCATAATATAACCGTCATCAAACTTCAAGCGTGCAGACCATACGGGTTCGAGAACTATGTAGACATGACCGAGACACGTCTCCGGTCAATAACCAATAGCGGAACCTGGATGCTCATATTGGCTCCTACATATTCTACGAAGATCTTTATCGGTCAAACCGCATAACAACATACGTTGTTCCCTTTGTCATCGGTATGTTACTTGCCCGAGATTCGATCGTCGGTATCTCAATACCTAGTTCAATCTCGTTACCGGCAAGTCTCTTTACTCGTTCCATAATACATCATCCCGCAACTAACTCATTAGTGGCAATGCTTGCAAGGCTTATAGTGATGTGCATTACCGAGTGGGCCCAGAGATACCTCTTCGACAATCGAAGTGACAAATCCTAATCTCGAAATACGCCAACCCAACAAGTACCTTCAGAGACACCTGTAGAGCACCTTTATAATCACCCAGTTACGTTGTGACGTTTGGTGGCACACAAAGTATTCCTCCGGTAAACGGGAGTTGCATAATCTCATAGTCATAGGAACATGTATAAGTCATGAAGAAAGCAATAGCAACAAACTAAACGATCAAGTGATAAGCTAACGGAATGGGTCAAGTCAATCACATCATTCTCTAATGATGTGACCCCGTTAATCAAATGACAACTCATGTCTATGGCTAGGAAACTTAACCATCTTTGATTCAACGAGCTAGTCAAGTAGAGGCATACTAGTGACATACTGTTTGTCTATGTATTCACACATGTATTATGTTTCCGGTTAATACAATTCTAGCATGAATAATAAACATTTATCATGATATAAGGAAATAAATAATAACTTTATTATTGCCTCTAGGGAATATTTCCTTCATCAACTTTAGTACCTCTTTCAGAAACTTTATGCCCCAAGACAATACCTTCATTAACCATAAAGTGGCACTTTTCCCAATTCAAGAGAAGATTAGTTTCTTCACATCTCTGCAAAACTCGATCAAGATTGCTCAATCAATCATCAAAAGAGGATCCATAGACGGAAAAGTCATGCATGAAAACCTCACAAATCTTTTCACAAAATTCAGAGAATATAGCCATCATGCATCTTTGAAAGGTAGCATGTCACATCCCAAGTTCTGGTAATGCCTAGTGCTAACATATGGTGTTGCATCATGTCTACTTTACTCAGAAAATTTGGAATGGGGATGACAAGCCCTAGCACTAAATGAAATGCAATTAGGATCAAAATAAAAATATTTTCAATGAACCCAGAATGCCCTTTAGAAAAGTTCATTATTTTTGATAAAGGTGAAAACCTCTGCCAAAAATGATGCACATATTTTTAGGCCATTCTGGATTTTTGAATAACCCATATTGTATTTGAATTGGGGCTTTTAAATACTATTAATATTTTTAAATGCTCCAATAATTCTGAAAATAGTTAAGGGCATCTGCAATAATTCATTTAATGCCCACAATTATTTTCAGGATTTATTAAAATGGTTTGGGTTATAAACTAAATCAAAACAAAATAACATAAATAGAAAACAGAAACAGAATTAGAAAGAGAGGAACCTACCTGGCAAAGCCCACCTGGCCTGTTACTGTAGTGGCCCAGCTTCTCCAGCCGGCCCAGCCCAGCTGGCCAGTGCCAGTCGTCTTCAACCTCTGCCAGTAGGCAGAGGCGAAGGCGGGCACGGCACGCGCTGAGGCCGCCACCTCCTCCCTGCCTGCCTCGCGCCCCTGAGGCTCTCTTCCAGCGCCACGGAGACGGCCACGCACCCCCAGGCCCTCTCACTCCTCCCCCCCCCCGTGCTCATCCCCTCCCCTGTCTCTCTCCCTCGCACCACCGAACGCGGCCGCCGCCGACGAGAACCACCACGGCCACAGCTACCCCCTC